>NW_020328500.1:0-17045 GCF_001858045.2 Oreochromis niloticus
CATTCACCTCATTTCATTTCTGTATTTTATGTATATACGTTTAGATTAGTTATTTATAGTTGGTTTACACAGCTTTGTGTATGTATGTGTATGCATGTGTAATGTAATATAGATACGTGTGTGTGTGGGTGCGTGTGTGTGTGTGCGGTGTGTGTGTGTGTGCGTGTGTGTGTGTGTGTGTGGATTTATCATTCCTGTGCTCGAGAGCCACCATCTACCGGAACCAAATTCTTGTATTTGTCTGCACATATACTTGGCCAATAAACACGATTCTGATGATTTGGCACAAAACCATGATTTGGCAAAAATACTATGATTTAGCAGAAATACTATGATTGAGCAGTACTAAGATGTAGTAAAGTACTTATTTAAGAGAAATCCAATTATGGAGGAGTAATACTTTAAAATGGGAGAAATATTGATACACACACACATTCACAGAGCCTAAAGGGAAGAGTATTTGTGCCATGGAGTGTTAAGAGAATGTGAGGTCCTATTAGAAAAGCTGGTAAAAAGTTTTGAGAATTGTAATAAATGATGAAATGAATTAGTGGTCTGTGATAGTGTATTAATTTGTAGGGCAAAAACATGTTGTCCAAGGTGGAGTTGAACCCACGACCTTTGGGTTGCAGACCTGTGTCATTACCAGCTGCCCCACTGGGAAAGACAGTGAGCGCCTGGAAAACAGGGTGATGAGCAGTCAGAATCAGATCGCGGTGTGAGGCAAAGAGCGCCGTTTTTGGAGTTACAAAACGTCATGTAACTCCAAAACTAGGTGGACTAGAAGCATAATTCTTGTACTGGGTGAATCAGCGGACTTTGGTGTACTTTGACTGTGATTTACATTACTCTTTGTACATCTGTCGCTGAGATATGACGAGAAGAAAGGGCAGACCTCAGATATGATTGGCTGGCTGGGAAGCCGTGCAGGCCCTGATATGTATTTGTATGTATGAGTCCTCACAGAGGATTAGCTGCCTGGGGACGTGGCAGAAATATATAGAAATAGTATGATTAAGCATAAATACTACATTTTTAGAAAAACTATATTAAGCACAATCCTATAAAAAGAAATACTATATTAAACAATATAAATCCTAAAAATCCTATAAAAGCAGTAAAAATGGCATAGCGAAAACTGCCTTGACTTGCCCTCAAACAATGCTTTCTAACTCTAAATCTATTTGGAGTATCGATATCATTCTTTCACTGTAAGAGACAGCAGGCTTTGGTGAACACTCATGGAAATTTTCAGGTCTCTGTGTAAATCCATCAAAAAGATATGACGAGAGAAAAAAGTGGATCATTTCCAGAGTTTGAAATCTGAAGAAATCTGAGCGAGGGATGATTGAAAATGCCTCTCATTAGAGAAATCCAGTGGTGATTTTGAACAAGCTCTCCATTGACTTTCTATGCAGTTTTCAGACTTTGTGTTGGTGTGAGGAGATTTGCCAAAATTCTATTATACAGAAACTGTAATCAGCACATATACTGTAACATTTTAGAAATTTCTCCACTTAGTAGTAATACTATAACATAACACAAATGTTATGATGAGTTGAGCGGCTGGTACTCTGGTGCAGTCAGCACAATCTGGAGCTGAACACTCTTAAAACTGTAGAGATGACAGTGGACTTCAGGAGACATCCCTCAACTCTGCCCCCTCATCATATCAGACAGCCCTGTGTCGACTGTGGAGATCTTCAAGTTGCTGGATACCACCATCTCCCAGGACCTGAAGTGGGAGACCAACATCAACTCCATCCTCAAAAAGACCCAGTAGATGTACTTCCTGAGACAACTGGGGAAGTACAGTCTTCCACAGGAGCTGCTGATCCAGTTCTACACTGCAGTCATTGATCTGTCCTGTGCTCCTCCATCACAGTCTGGTATGGTGCAGCCACTAAACAGGACAGGTGCAGACTGCAGCGGACTGTACGGGCAGCAGAAAGGATCATCGGCGCCCCCTGCCCTCCATCCAGGATCTGTACCTCTCAAGAACCAGGAAACGGGCAGGGAAAATCATCACAGACCCCTCACACCCTGGACACAGACTTTTTGATCTGCTGCCCTGGCAGACGGTACAGAAGCCTGCAGACCAGGACCACCCGACACAGGAACAGTTTCTTTCCCTCGCCATCTCCCTTCTAAACAGTTGAACTGTCACACTGCTCCCACTGCCAGACTGCAACTGCACCTTATGTACATTCTGTAGTATTCATTCCACCTCATTTCATTTCTGTATTTTATGTATATACGTTTAGATTAGTTATTTGTAGTTGGGTTACACAGCTTTGTGTATTATGTGTATGCATGTGTAATGTATATATAGATACGTGTGTGTGTGGGTGCGTGCGTGTGTGTGTGTGTGTGTGTGTGTGTGTGTGTGGTGTGTGTGTGTGGTGTGTGTGTGTGATTTACATTGCTGTGCTCGAGAGCCACCATCTACTGGAACCAAATTCCTTGTATTTGTCTGCACATATACTTGGCCAATAAACACGATTCTGATGATTTGGCACAAAAACCATGATTTGGCAAAAATACTATAATTTAGCAGAAATACTATGATGGAGCAGAAGTACTAAGATGTAGTAAAAGTACTTTGATTTAAGAGAAATCCAATTATGGAGGAGTAATACTTTAAAATGGGAGAAATATTGATACACACACACATTCACAGAGCCTAAAGGGAAGAGTATTTGTGCCATGGAGTGTTAAGAAGAATGTGAGGTCCATATTAGAAAAGCTGGTAAAAAGTTTTCATAATTGTAATAAATGATGAATATGAATTAGTGGTCTGTGATAGTGTATTAATTTGTAGGGCAAAAAACATGTTGTCCAAGGTGGAGTTGAACCCACGACCTTCGGGTTGCAGACCTGTGTCATTACCAGCTGCGCCAGTGGGAAAGACAGTGAGCTGTTGGGAAACAGGGTGATGAGCAATCAGAATTAGATCGCGGTGAGAGTCAAAGAGCGCCGTTTTTTGGAGTTACAACGTCGTGTACTCCAAAACTAGGTGGACTAGAAGCTAATTCTTGTACTGGGTGAATCAGCGGACTTTGGTGTACTTTGACTGCGATTTTCATTGCCCTTTGTACATCTGTCACTGAGATATGACGAGAGAAGAACTGCAGACGCAGATATGATGGCTGGCTGGGAAGCTGGACAATATATGTAATAGTGTGATTAAGCATAATACTACATTAGCAGAATACTGTATTAAGCACAATCCTATAAAAAGCGAATACTATATTAGCACAAATCCTATAAAAGCGAAATAGTTATTTAAGCATATAAATATCCTATAGAATGGTATAAAAAGCAAAATTCTGTATATGATTTGGTAGAAACTATAATTAATCAGAAATACTTATTGGGCAGAAATACTATATTTAGCACAAATCTTATAAATGCAGATAGTATGATTCAGCACAATAGTAATAACTTAAACAGAAATTGGAAAAGGAAATGGACAGCTGAAAAATGCTGAACATGCTAAGGGTCCTTCAATGTACTTGCTAAATGAAAAAAACTCAGCAAAAAAGTGTAACAGTCACACATCACAATATGGAAACATATGGAACACACATGCACAGAGAGACCACACAGGATCAAATTCAGTCAACCAGTCTATATATTGAATTTAATCATACAATAAGATGCTCCATAAATCTGTCTCGCCCTCTCTTTCTCTCTCTCTGTCACACCACAACACACACACCACAACAACCACACACCACACACACACAAGATCCAATTCAGTCAACCAGTCTAAATATATTGAATTTGAATCTTACAATGAGATCATCCCATAAAAAGGATTTCTCTCTCTCTCTCTCTCTCTCTCTCTGTCACACACACACACACACACACACACACACAACACACACACACACACACACACCACACACACCAGATCCAATTCAGTCAGCAGTCTAAATATATTGAATTTGAATCTTACATGAGATCATCCCATAAAATGGCTTTCTCTCTCTCGCTCTCTCTCTCTCTCTCTCTCTCTCTGTCCACACACACACACACACACACACACAACACACACACACACACAGGAGAGAGAAGTAAGTTTCTAGCTCAGTCAAGAGCCTGGGAGCTGCTGAATTTGAATCCACCATCAGAGGCCTGTGACTTTTTCCCGCAAAACAGGTGCAGCCGTTTTTACAACACGAGCACAGAGACAGGATTTCTGCAGTGATTTCTCATAGTGAGGATTCCTCTCAAACAAATGACCATAATTTCCTAACCGTAGGGGCTAGAACGGTCATTCTTACACCGTTTTGTTCAGAAGAGATGGGGAATCTTAAGTGTTGACACTTTATCATTAAAATTGATTATTGAAGATATTTGACTTCTAATGCACCATAACTGAGTAGAGGCAAGCGAAACTGCCTTGGCTTGCCCTCAAACAACGCTTTCTAACTCTAAATCTATTTGGAGTATTGATATCATTCTTTCACCGTAAGAGACAGCAGGCTTTGGTGAACAATCATGGAATTTTCAGGTCTCTGTTGATATCCATTAAAGATATGACGAGAGAAAAAGTTGTTCATTTCAGAGTTTGAAATCTGAAGAAATCTGAGCGAAGGACGAATTCCTACCCTCAACAAGTCTAACTCATTTCAGACGGTAATAGGTGAGAAAAAATTCTTGAATTGTGAGCGTCAGGAGTGTCTGAAGATATACTGGGACAAGCCTATGTTTAACTTCGCTTCGTTAAGGAGATATGACGATCGAATATGCCTGTCATTACAGAAATCAAGCGATGATTTTGAACAAGCTCTCCATTGACTTTCTATGGGGATTTTTGAGACTTTGTGTTGGTCTGAGGAGATTTGCCAAATTCTATAAATCTCACAACAATGATGGTGCATTTTCTGAAAGCCAGCAAAATACCTACGTTTTGATGTATAATTTGTGGAAGTTGAGTGAAAATTGAGCAAGTAGCAAGAAGTTGTTCGGACATGAAGAGAAGACTGCAAACCTTCAGTGGACACTGGAAGCCAAGTGCATAGCAACCATAACAACGCATGTATTTTGTGAAAAATCACAAAGATGAAACTGAAACTTAACAGGGATAAGATGAAAATGGTAAAGATATGAAAAGCTGATTTATTCCTGAATAGCCCATAATTTGAGAACATTTTAAAGTTTGAATGGTTGTTCTACGTGAAAGTAGGAAAAGTAGTTAAGTTTCAAAAACAAGCAAAATTTAGCAGAATTGCAGAAGTTTCCCATTCATTCAATGGGACAAATTAAGGAAAAAGTGTAATATTTTAAAAAGTATAACAGTAATAAACACCAAAAGATATAGCGATCATTAGCAGAAATAGCAGAATAGTTTAAAATTTGAACGGTGGAAAATCGGCTGAAATTGTGGAAGTAGTTAAGTGCCAAAAAAGTGAAAAGTGGCAACTAGAATAATATAATAAGTATAAGAATAAGAGAAACAGGAACTCAATAGTGTGGATGCTTAAGCATCCACACAATAAGTAGGATAATAAGAATAAAGAAACAGGAACTCATAGTGTGGATGCTTAAGCATCCACAATAACTAGAAAATTTGCATTTCCTGAGAAAATGCAGTGTGGATGCCTTGACGTTGAAGCTGTCTGCTGAAAAGCTGAAAAGATGAAAGTTGCAAAAGTTGTTGTGGAGAGACGGACATTCTGCTGAAATGAGCAGAAGCTGCTGAGAATTGTGCTGATACAGGTGAAAAGGCTGAAAGTTTTGCAGAAAAGAGGTGGATCAGCAGAATTTCTGCAGAAAGAGGCAAGAAGCAGAACTTGCGCTGAAAAGAGATGAATCTGCAGAGTTTCTGCTGAAAGAGTTTTTTTCTGAAAACAGCCAAAAAGCTGGAATTTGTGCTGAAAGGGGTGAAAAAAATGAAAATTTTGCTGAAAAGGGGTGAAGAAGCTAAAGTATACCAAATCAAAGTATTTGTGCCAAAACATAGTGTTTCTGCCATATTGTGGTACTACTACATTACAACATGAATACGGATTAAAGATGAAAGAACTGGCAACAAATTCCTCCACTACAAACCAGTCTGATACCACTTCTTTGCAGTGTTCACGTTTACTAAGGCACTACCCAAAAGGTGCCACAAGAGGGCACTCCAACACAAGAGATGACCTATGTACACTGATGCACTTAGTAACAGTCAGCCTCCTTGAATTGGCAGAAATAATGTGATTTAGTAGTAATACTATAACATAACAGATATACTGTGATGTTGCAGAAATAGTATGTTTTTGCACTACTCATTTGTAGTGAAAAAAATAGCAATATAAATTACAGGTCTGTGATAGTGTATAATTTGTAGTGAAAAAAATGTTGACCAAGGTGGGATTGAACCCACGACCTTTGAGCTGCAGAGCCGTGTCATTACTAATTGCGCCACCTGGCAAGGGCAGGCGGCTGAAAACAAAGGATCAGCAATCAGAAATAGATCGTGTGAGAGGCGAAAAGCGCCGTTTTTTGGAGTTACAAAACGTCGTGTAACTCAAAACTAGGAGGGCTATCAGCATCAGCAGTTGCTGAAAACAAGCGAAAAAGCAGATTATCTGCTAAAAAGAGGTGTAGACGCGTTTGATGGAGATGGCTTTATGTGTAAGGGTCACTGAAGAGTATCAAGAAAGCAGAGTGCATGCAAGTGGGGATGATGTGTAGCAACTGTCACAGGTAGGACTCGAACCTCTGCCACCGGGTCTCACAGTAGCTTCTCAACCCTCTGAGCCAAATGAGGTCTGCTCACAAAGGGGGCGGGTGCCTAAAACACAGAGACTTGAGCAGTCAGAATTAGATCGCGGTGAGAGGCGTAAAACGCCGATTTTTCGGAGTTACAAAACGTCGTGTAACTCAAAACTAGGTGGATAGAAGCACAATTCTTGTACTGGGTAAATCAGCAGACTTTGCTGAACTTTGACTGCGATTTTCATAGCTCTTTGTACCTCCGTCGCGGAGATATGACGAGAGAAGAACCGGCTTCATTTTAAGAGTTTGAAAACAAATGTAATTTATGGCTCAACAGCAAGATGACAGTAAAAACTGCTCCAACCGTGACTGGCAGCACTGTCTGAAGATGATTGGAACAAGCTTCTCATCTTAACTTTGCTTTATTAAATTATTATGGCACATACAAGTCTTGCAATAAGCACACAGGGAAAGCTTGAGCTTGTAATTCCACCCCAAGCTGGTAGGAGAAGCTTTTTATTAAACACTTGCTTGTTTTACAATGTGCTTCAAGGGTCAATAACAGCATAACAGAACTCACTTATGGTACTGCATTCTTCCTTCCTATAAAACAATAACTGTCAGTGACTTTGTACCATAGTATAAACACAACATTCAAGACAACAGTTAAAGTAACGTAACCATAACAATGAAACAAGAACATCTAAACAGCAGCACATGTCCTAAGGCATGATGGGAGAGGACTAGCTGTTCCCCAACACGCCACATTATTTATGATTTATGATTTGGCAGAACACTGGGACTTGGTATGATTTACATGAAATACTTTGATTTAGCAGAAAAACTATAATCTAGCAGAAAGCACCTCAGCATAGCAGAAATTCTATGAGCAGAATTACTAGGATTTAGCACAAACGCTATGATTTGTCTCAAAAACCTTTATTTTGCAGTTATATTGTGATTTGCAGAAATACTGTGCTTTGGAGCAAATACCAAATTTGGCAGAAATACTATGAGCAGTAATAATATAACGTAGCAGAAATACAAATATTTTGTGGAAATACTATGATACTATGAAAGCTAAAACGATGAAAAGTTGCAAAAGTTGTATGGTGGTGAAAAAAAAATGCCCACTGAGCAGGATTCGAACCTGGCCCTCCTGGTCTCAAGGTGGCTATTCATTTCCTGAGCCAAAGTCATTCTTACAAAGAAGAGGTGGAGAGACGGACAATTCTGCTTAAATGAGCAGAAGCTGCTGAGAATTGTGCTGATAGAGGTCAAAGGCTGAAAGTTTTGGAGAAAAGAGGTGAATCAGCAGAATTTTTGCAGAAAAGAGGCAAGAAGCAGAAACTTGCGCTGAAAAGAGATGAATCAGCAGAGTTTCTGCTGAAAAGAGTTTTTTTTTCTGAAAACAGCCAAAAAGCTGGAATTTGTGCTGAAAAGGGGTGAAAAAAATGAAAATTTTGCGGAAAAGGGGTGAAAGTTACTACATTACAACATGAATATGGATTAAAGATGAAAGAAACTGGCAACAAATTCCTCCACTACAAACCAGTCTGATACCACTTCTATGCAGTGTTCACGTTTACTAAGGCACTACCCAAAAGGCGCCACAAGAGGGCACTCCAACACAAGAGATGACCTATGTACACTGATGCACTTAGTAACAGTCAGAGGTGAAAAGGCTGAAAATTTTGCAGAAAAGAGGTGAATCAGCAGAATTTCTGCAGAAAGAGGCAAGAAGCAGAAACTTGCGCTGAAAAGAGTTTTTGTTTTCTGAAACAGCCAAAAAAACTGGAATTTGTGCTGAAAAGGGGTGAAAAAATGAAAATTTGCTGAAAAGGGGTGAAGAAGCTAAAGTATACCAAATCAAAGTATTTGTGCCAAAACATATTTTTTCTGCCATATTGTGGTACTACTACATTACAACATGAATACGGATTAAAGATGAAAGAAACTGGCAACAAATTCCTCCACTACAAACCAGTCTGATACCACTTCTTTGCAGTGTTCACGTTTACTAAGGCACTACCCAAAAGGCGCCACAAGAGGGCACTCCAACACAAGAGATGACCTATGTACACTGATGCACTTAGTAACAGTCAGCCTCCTTGAATTGGCAGAAATAATGTGATTTAGTAGTAATACTATAACATAACAGATATACTGTGATGTTGCAGACATAGTATGTTTTTGCACTACTCATTTGTAGTGAAAAAAATTAGCAATATAAATTACAGGTCTGTGAAAGTGTATAAATTTGTAGTGAAAAAAAATGTTGACCAAGGTGGGATTGAACCCACGACCATTGAGCTGCAGAGCCGTGTCATTACTGATTGCGCCACCTGGAAAGGGGCGGGCGGCTGAAAAACAAAGACATCAGCAATCAGAAATAAAAGAGATTTCTGTTGAAAACACCTGAAAAAGCTGGAATTTGTGCTGAAAAGGGGTGAAAAAAATGAAAATTTTGCTGAAAAGGGGTGAAGAAGCTAAAGTATACCAAATCAAAGTATTTGTGCCAAAACATGGTATTTCTGCCATATTGTGGTATTTGCGCCACAAAAGTTACTACATTACAACATGAATACGGATTAAAGATGAAAGAAACTGGCAACAAATTCCTCCACTACAAACCAGTCTGATACCACTTCTTTGCAGTGTTCACGTTTACTAAGGCACTACCAAAAGGTGCCACAAGAGGGCACTCCAACACAAGAGATGACCTATGTACACTGATGCACTTAGTAACAGTCAGCCTCCTACTTAGCCACTACGTAATACAGCGATATTACAGTGTACAAATTCACATAAATTTGCAGGGGGAACAAACAAAGCAGGAACAAGCCCAAAACAATCAAATAACTGTGCTGCCATAGCTATCGCTAACTAGCACATACGCTAAAGGTAACTAAAACCAATACACACAAGTAGCAGGGTAAACATCTTAAGCATGGAACATTAACTCACGTTTATGTGACACACACCATCCCCAACAAATACAGGATGGGCTATTTGCTCCCCTTCCCAGCAGCTCTCTCCTCAATCGTTAGCCCAGGAACGAAGGAAGACCATCTAGCTCAGAAGTCCCATGAATTCCCTCACTGCTCAGAGGCTGCTGGGTAATGTAGCTCACAATAACACAGGTTTTTCTACAAGCACAAATACTATAACATAGCAGAAATACTGTGATTTTGTTGAAATACTATGCTTTAGGACAAATAGTATGATTTGGCAGAAATACTATGTTTTAGGACATATACTATGATTTGGATCAAATACTATGATATAGCAGCAATACTATGTTTTGGTACAAATGCTGCGTTTAGGCACAAATATTATGATTTGGCAGACACTATGATTTAGCAGAGATAATATGATTTGGCAGAAATACTACACTTTGGCACAAATACTATAATTGAGTGCAAGTACTTTAAGATAACAGAAATACTATGATTTGGCAGAAATACTATGTTTCAGTACAAATACTATGACAAAGCAGAAATACTACGACTTAGAAGTAATACTATAACAAAAGGGATTCCTCAAAATACTATGAAATTGCAGTAATTCTCTGATTTGGCAGAAATACTGTACTTCGTACAAATACAATGCTTTGGTACAAATACTATATTTTGATTTCAATACTATGATTTGGCACAAGTAGTATGATTTAGTACGAATACTACGAATTGGCAGAAATACTGTGACTTAGTAGTAATAGTATAACATAGCAGATATAATGTGATTTTGCAGACATAGTATGTTTTTTCACAAATAGTACGATTTCGCTCAAATACTATGGAATTGCAGTAATACTATGATTTGGAATACTATGATTTGGTAGTAATACTATAACATAACAGATATACTATGATTTTGCAGAAATTCTATGTTTTTGCACAAATACTACAACAACTACTACTACAAATACTACAAGAAATACTATGTTTGGGCAGTAATACTATTATTTGCTATAAATACTATTATTTGGCACATATACCATAATCAGCAGATATACTATAACATAACAGAAATTCTATGACTTAGTAGTAACACTAATATAACAGAAATTTTAACTGGCCACAAATAACATGATTTGGCACAAATACCATGATTTGGCAAAAAGATACCATGATTTGGCACAAATACGATCATATTGCAGAAATACTATGATTGGGTACAAATACTATGATTTGGCACAAGTACTATGAATAAGTACAAATACTATGATTTGGCAGAAATACTATGATTTAGCAGAAATACTATGTTTTAACATAAATAATATCTTTTCACAGAAATTTCTGCTAAAAGGTACTATTTCTGCTTTTTGGCAGAAATACTGTAATTTTGCATAAATACTATGATTTGGGATAAATACTATGATTTGGCAGATATACTATATTCAGCACATAAACTATAACATAACAGACATTCCTGCACTTAGTAGTAATCTCATAACATAAAATAAATATTATGGTTCTGCCCCCAAACCATGATTTGGCACAAATACCATGATTTTTCAAAAATACTATGATTTAGCAGAAATACTATGATTGAGCAGAAGTACTAAGATGTAGTAGAAGTACTTTGATGTAGCACAAATACTATTATGGAGGAGTAATACTTTAACATGGGAGAAATATTGATATACACACACACATACACAGAGAGCAAAGTGTGCAGAGGCTGTTGAGAGTCTGGGTTTGGTATATCTAAGTCAGCTAAATTGGCTGCACCTGCTGTAATCAGCACTTACACACACAGACACAGAGAGAGGTGTGAGTTTTCTGCAGTATATTTCTCACATTCAGGATTCCCCTCGAACAAATGGCCATAATTTCCTAACCGTAGGGGCTAGAATGCTCATTCTGACACCGATTTGTTCAGAAGAGATGGGGGAATCTGCAGGTCTTCATAAATCAGAGATAAAATATAAATTATTAAAGATATATGACTTGTAATACACTGTAACTGAGTAGAGGCAAAGCAAAACTGCCTTGACTTGCCCTCAACAATGTTTTGTAACTCTAAATCTATATGGAGCATCAAATCATTCTTTCACCGTAAGAAACAGCAGGCTTTGGTGAACAGTCATGGGAATTTTCAGGTCTCTGTGGAAATCATCAAAAGATATGATGAGAGAAAAAAGTGCCTCATTTCCAGAGTTTGAAATCTGAAGAAATCTGAGCGAGGGACAAATTTCCTATCCTCAAACAAGTGTAATTCATGGCCAAACGGTAATAGGTGAGGAAAAATTCTTGAATTGTGAGCATCAGTGACGTCTGAAGATATATTGGCACAAGCGTCATGTCTCAACTTTGTTTCGTTAAGGAGATATGACGATTTGAAAATGCCTCTCATTAGAGAATTCCAGCGCTGATTTTGAAGAAACTCTCCATTGAGTTCTATGGAGAGTTTTGAGACTTTATGTTACTCTGAGGAGATCTGCAAAAGTCTATAAGTCCCACAACAATGATAGTGACATTTTCTGAAAGCCAACAGAAATACCTACGTTTTGATGTATAATTTGTGGGGGTTGAGTGGAAATTGAGCGAGTAGCAAGAAGTTGTTCAGACATGAAGAGAAAATTCAGAAAGGACGAGTGCACACTCTGAGTTAATTGCATAGCAACCATAGCAACGCATGTATTTTCTGAAAAATCACAATTTTGCAACTGAAAACTTAAAGAGGTATAAAATTAAAACAGTAGAAGATCTGAAAAAGCTGAATCAGACAGGAATAGCCCAATAATCTGAGAACATTTTAAAGTTTGAATGGAGTTTCTAGGTGAAAGTATGACAAAGTAGTTAAGTTTCAAAGACAAGCAAGTTTTAGCAGAATTGTGGAAGTTTCCCATTCATTTCAATGGGACAAATTAAAGGAAAAAGTGTAATATTTTAAAAGTATAACAGTAATAAACACCAAAAGTCATTGCCGGAAAGAGCAGAAAGAGCAGAACAGTATAGAGTTTGAACTGAGAAAATCGGCAGAAAACTGTGGAAGTAGTTAAGTGCCAAAAAGTGTACGGAAGCAACTAGAAGAATAATAAAGAACTAGAAAAATTTGCATTTCCTGCGAAAATGCTGTGTGGATGCCTTGACGCTGAAGCTGTCTGCTGAAAAGATGAAAAGTTGCAAAAAGTTGTTGTGGAGAGACGGACAATTCTGCTGAAATGAGCAGAAGCTGCTGAGAATTGTGCTGATAAGAGGTGAAAAGGCTGAAAGTTTTGCAGAAAAGAGGTGGATCAGCAGAATTTCTGCAGAAAAGAGGCAAAGAAGCAGAAACTTGCGCTGAAAAGAGATGAATCAGCAGAGTTTCTGCTGAAAAGAGTTTTTTTTTCTGAAAACAGCCAAAAAAGCTGGAATTTGTGCTGAAAAGGGGTGAAAAAAATGAAAATTTTGCTGAAAAGGGGTGAAGAAGCTAAAGTATACCAAATCAAAGTATTTGTGCCAAAACATAGTGTTTCTGCCATATTGTGGTACTACTACATTACAACATGAATACGGATTAAAGACGAAAGAAACTGGCAACAAATTCCTCCACTACAAACCAGTCTGATACCACTTCTTTGCAGTGTTCACGTTTACTAAGGCACTACCCAAAAGGCGCCACAAGAGGGCACTCCAACACAAGAGATGACCTATGTACACTGATGCACTTAGTAACAGTCAGCCTCCTTGAATTGGCAGAAATACTGTGATTTAGTAGTAATACTATAACATAACAGATATACTGTGATGTTGCAGAAACAGTATGTTTTTGCACTACTCATTTGTAGTGAAAAACAAAGAGATCAGCAATCAGAAATAGATCGCGGTGAGAGGCGAAAAGCGCCGTTTTTTGGAGTTACAAAACGTCGTGTAACTCAAAAACTAGGAGGGCTATCAGCATCAGCAGTTGCTGAAAACAAGCGAAAAAGCAGAATTATCTGCTAAAAAAGAGGTCTAGACGCGTTTGATGGAGATGGTTTTATGTGTAAGGGTACACTGAAGAGTGTCAAGAAAGCAGAGTGCATGCAAGTGGGGATGATGTGTAGCAACTGTCACAGGTAGGACTCGACCCTCTGCCACCGGGTCTCACAGTAGCTTCTCAACCCTCTGAGCCAAATGAGGTCTGGTCACAAAGGGGGCGGGTGCCTAAAACACAGAGACTTGAGCAGTCAGAATTAGATCGCGGTGAGAGGCGTAAAACGCAGATTTTTCGGAGTTACAAAACGTCGTGTAACTCAAAACTAGGTGGGATAGAAGCACAATTCTTGTACTGGGTAAATCAGCAGACTTTGCTGAACTTTGACTGCGATTTTCATAGCTCTTTGTACCTCCGTCGCGGAGATATGACGAGAGAAGAAACGGCTTCATTTTAAGAGTTGGAAAACAAACGTAATTTATGGCTCAACAGTAAGATGACAGTAAAAACTGCTCCAACCGTGACTGGCAGCACTGTCTGAAGATGAATTGGAACAAGCTTCTCATCTTAACTTTGCTTTATTAAAATTTTTATGGCACATACAAGTCTTGCAAATAAGCACACAGGGAAAGCTTGAGCTTGTAATTCCACCCCAAGCTGGTAGGAGAAGCTTTTTATTAAACACTTGCTTGTTCTACAATGTGCTTCAAGGGTCAATAACAGCATAACAGAACTCACTTATGGTACTGCATTCTTCCTTCCTATAAACAATAACTGTCAGTGACTTTGTACCATAGTATAAACACAACATTCAAGACAACAGTTAAAAGTAACGTAACCATTCACAATAACATCTAAACAGCAGCACATGTCCTAAGGCATGATGGGAGAGGACTAGCTGTTCCCCCAACACGCCACATTATTTATGATTTGGCAGAAACACTGGGACTTGGTATGATTTACATGAAATACTTTGATTTAGCAGAAAAACTATAATCTAGCAGAAAGCACCTCAGCATAGCAGAAATTCTATGAGCAGAATTACTAGGATTTAGCACAAACGCTATGATTTGTCTCAAAAACCTTTATTTTGCAGTTATATTGTGATTTGGCAGAAATACTGTGCTTTGGAGCAAATACCAAAATTTGGCAGAAATACTATGAGCAGTAATAATATAACGTAGCAGAAATACAAATATTTGTGGAAATACTATATACTATGAAAAGCTAAAAACGATGAAAAGTTGCATGGTGGTGAAAAAAAAAATGCCCCACTGAGCAGGATTCAAACCTGGCCCTCCTGGTCTCAAGGTGGCTATTCATTTCCCTGAGCCAAAGTCATTCTTACAAAGAAGAGGTGGAGAGACGGACAATTCTGCTGAAATGAGCAGAAGCTGCTGAGAATTGTGCTGATAAGAGGTCAAAGGCTGAAAGTTTTGGAGAAAAGAGTGAATCAGCAGAATTTTTGCAGAAAAGAGGCAAAGAAGCAGAAACTTGCGCTGAAAAGAGATGAATCAGCAGAGTTTCTGCTGAAAAGAGTTTTTTTTTCTGAAAACAGCCAAAAAAGCTGGAATTTGTGCTGAAAAGGGGTGAAAAAAATGAAAATTTTGCGGAAAAGGGGTGAAGAAGCTAAAGTATACCAAATCAAAGTATTTGTGCCAAAACATAGTGTTTCTGCCATATTGTGGTACTACTACATTACAACATGAATACGGATTAAAGATGAAAGAAACTGGCAACAATTCCTCCACTACAAACCAGTCTGATACCACTTCTTTGCAGTGTTCACGTTTACTAAGGCACTACCCAAAAGGCGCCACAAGAGGGCACTCCAACACAAGAGATGACCTATGTACACTGATGCACTTAGTAACAGTCAGCCTCCTTGAATTGGCAGAAATAATGTGATTTAGTAGTAATACTATAACATAACAGATATACTGTGATGTTGCAGACATAATATGTTTTTGCACTACTCATTTGTAGTGAAAAAAATTAGCAATATAAATTACAGGTCTGTGAAAGTGTATAAATTTGTAGTGAAAAAAAAATGTTGACAAAGGTGGGATTGAACCCACGACCATTGAGCTGCAGAGCCGTGTCATTACTGATTGCGCCACCTGGAAAGGGGGTGGGCGGCTGAAAAACAAAGACATCAGCAATCAGAATAAAAGAGATTTCTTTTGAAACACCTGAAAAGCTTGAATTTGTGATGAAAAGGGGTGAAAAATGAAAATTTTGCTGAAAAGGGGTGAAGAAGCTAAAGTATACCAAATCAAAGTATTTGTGCCAAAACATGGTATTTCTGCCATATTGTGGTATTTGCGCCACAAAGTTACTACATTACAACATGAATACGGATTAAAGATGAAAGAAACTGGCAACAAATTCCTCCACTACAAACCAGTCTGATACCACTTCTTTGCAGTGTTCACGTTTACTAAGGCACTACCCAAAAGTGCCACAAGGGGCACTCCAACACAAGAGATGACCTATGTACACTGATGCACTTAGTAACAGTCAGCCTCCTACTTAGCCACTACGTAATACAGCGATATTACAGTGTACAAATTCACATAAATTTGCAGGGGGAACAAACAAAGCAGGAACAAGCCCAAAACAATCAAATAACTGTGCTGCCATAGCTATCGCTAACTAGCACATACGCTAAGGTAACTAAAACCAATACACACAAGTAGCAGGGTAAACATCTTAAGCATGGAACATTAACTCACGTTTATGTGACACACACCATCCCCAACAAATACAGTATGGGCTATTTGCTCCCCTTCCCAGCAGCTCTCTCCTCAATCGTTAGCCCAGGAACGAAGGAAGACCATCTAGCTCAGAAGTCCCATGAATTCCCTCACTGCTCAGAGGCTGCTGGGTAATGTAGCTCACAATAACACAGGTTTTCTACAAGCACAAATACTATAACATAGCAGAATACTGTGATTTTGTGAAATACTATGCTTTAGGACAAATAGTATGATTGGCAGAAATACTATGTTTAGACATATACTATGATTTGGATCAAATACTATGATATAGCAGCAATACTATGTTTTGGTACAAATGCTGCGTTTAGGCACAAATATTATGATTTGGCAGACACTATGATTTAGCAGAGATAATATGATTTGGCAGAAATACTACACTTTGGCACAATACTATAATTGAGTGCAAGTACTTTAAGATAACAGAATACTATGATTTGGCAGAAATACAATGTTTTTGCAGAAACACTGTAATTTCACTCAAACACTATGAATAGCAGTAAAACTATGATTTGGCAGAATACTATGTTCAGTACAAATACTATGACAAAGCAGAAATACTACGACTTAGAAGTAATACTATAACAAAAGGATTCCTCAAAATACTATGAAATTGCAGTAATTCTATGATTTGGCAGAAATACTGTACTT
>NW_020328501.1:0-31061 GCF_001858045.2 Oreochromis niloticus
ATGAAAATTTTGCTGAAAAGGGGTGAAGAAGCTAAAGTATACCAATCAAAGTATTTGTCCAAAACATGGTATTTCTGCCATATTGGGTATTTGCGCCCAAAAAGTTTACTACATTACAACATGAATACGGATAAAGATGAGAAGAAACTGGCAACAAATTCCTCCACTACAACCAGTCTGATACCACTTCTTTGCAGTGTTCCGTTTACAAGGCACTACCCAAAAGGTGCCACAAGAGGGCACTCAACACAAGAGATGACCTATGTACACTGATGCACTTAGTAACAGTCAGCCTCCTACTTAGCCACTACGTATACAGCGATATTACAGTGTACAAATTCACATAAATTTGCAGGGGAACAAACAAGCAGGAACAAGCCCAAACAATCAAATAACTGTGCTGCCATAGCTATCGCTAACTAGCACATACGCTAAAGGTAACTAAAACCAATACACACAGTAGCAGGGTAAACATCTTAAGCATGGAACATTAACTCACGTTTATGTGACACACACATCCCAACAAATACAGGATGGCTATTTGCTCCCTTCCCAGCGCTCTCTCCTCAATCGTTAGCCCAGGAACGAAGGAAGACCATCTAGCTCAGAAGTCCATGAATTCCCTCACTGCTCAGAGGCTGCTGGGTAATGTAGCTCACAATAACACAGGTTTTCTACAAGCACAAATACTAACATAGCAGAAATACTGTGATTTGTTGAAATACTATGCTTTAGGACAAATAGTATGATTTGGCAGAAATACTATGTTTAGGACATATACTATGATTTGGATCAAATACTATGATATAGCAGCAATACTATGTTTGGTACAATGCTGCGTTAGGACAATATTATGATTTGGCAGACACTATGATTTAGCAGAGATAATATTTGGCAGAAATACTACACTTTGGCACAAATACTATAATTGAGTGCAAGTACTTTAAGATAACAGAAATACTATGATTGGCAGATATATGTTTCAGTACAAATACTATGACAAAGCAGAAATACTACGACTTAGAAGTAATACTATAACAAAAGGGATTCCTCAAAATACTATGAAATTGCAGTAATTCTCTGATTTGGCAGAAATACGTACTTCGTACAAATACAATGCTTTGGTACAAATACTATATTTTGATTTCAATACTATATTTGGCACAAGTAGTATGATTAGTACGAATACTACGAATTGGCAGAAATACTGTGACTTAGTAGTAATAGTATAACATAGCAGATATAATGTGATTTTGCAGACATAGTATGTTTTTCACAATAGTACGATTTCGCTCAAATACTATGGAATTGCAGTAATACTATGATTTGGAATACTATGATTGGTAGTAATACTATAACATAACAGATATACTATGATTTTGCAGAAATTCTATGTTTTTGCACAATACTACAACAACTACTACTACAAATACTACAAGAATACTATGTTGGGCAGTAATACTATTATTGCTATAAAATCTATTATTTGGCACATATACCATAATCAGCAGATATACTATAACATACAGAAATTCTATGACTTAGTAGTAACACTAATATAACAGAAATTTTAACTGGCCACAATAACATGATTTGGCACAAATACCATGATTTGGCAAAAAGATACCATGATTTGGCACAAATACGATCATATTGCAGAAATACTATGATTGGGTACAAATACTATGATTGGCACAAGTACTATGAATAAGTACAAATACTATGATTTGCAGAAATACTATGATTTAGCAGAAATACTATGTTTAACATAAATAATATCTTTCACAGAAATTTCTGCTAAAAGGTACTATTTCTGCTTTTTGGCAGAAATACTGTAATTTTGCATAAATACTATGATTTGGGATAAATACTATGATTTGGCAGATATACTATATTCAGCACATAAACTATAACATAACAGACATTCCTGCACTTAGTAGTAATCTCATAACATAAAATAAATATTATGGTTCTGCCCCCAAACCATGATTTGGCACAAATACCATGATTTTTCAAAAATACTATGATTAGCAGAAATACTATGATTGAGCAGAAGTACTAAGATGTAGTAGAAGTACTTTGATGTAGCACAAATACTATTATGGAGGAGTAATACTTTAACATGGAGAAATATTGATATACACACACACATACACAGAGAGCAAAGTGTGCAGAGGCTGTTGAGAGTCTGGGTTGGTATATCTAAGTCAGCTAAATTGGCTGCACCTGCTGTAATCAGCACTTACACACACAGACACAGAGAGAGGTGTGAGTTTTCTGCAGTTATTTCTCACATTCAGGATTCCCTCGAACAAATGGCCATAATTTCCTAACCGTAGGGGCTAGAATGCTCATTCTGACACCGATTGTTCAGAAGAGATGGGGGAATCTGCAGGTCTTCATAAATCAGAGATAAATATAAATTATTAAAGATATATGACTTGTAATACACTGTAACTGAGTAGAGGCAAAGCAAAACTGCCTTGACTTGCCCTCAACAATGTTTTGTAACTCTAAATCTATATGGAGCATCAAAATCATTCTTTCACCGTAAGAAACAGCAGGCTTTGGTGAACAGTCATGGGAATTTTCAGGTCTCTGTGGAAATCCATCAAAAGATATGATGAGAGAAAAAAGTGCCTCATTTCCAGAGTTTGAAATCTGAAGAAATCTGAGCGAGGGACAAATTTCCTATCCTCAAACAAGTGTAATTCATGGCCAAACGGTAATAGGTGAGGAAAAAATTCTTGAATTGTGAGCATCAGTGACGTCTGAAGATATATTGGCACAAGCGTCATGTCTCAACTTTGTTTCGTTAAGGAGATATGACGATTGAAAATGCCTCTCATTAGAGAATTCCAGCGCTGATTTTGAAGAAACTCTCCATTGAGTTTCTATGGAGAGTTTTGAGACTTTATGTTACTCTGAGGAGATCTGCAAAAAGTCTATAAGTCCCACAACAATGATAGTGACATTTTCTGAAAGCCAACAGAAATACCTACGTTTTGATGTATAATTGTGGGGTTGAGTGGAAATTGAGCGAGTAGCAAGAAGTTGTTCAGACATGAAGAGAAAATTCAGAAGGACGAGTGCACACTCTGAGTTAATTGCATAGCAACCATAGCAACGCATGTATTTTCTGAAAAATCACAATTTTGCAACTGAAAACTTAAAGAGGTATAAAATTAAAACAGTAGAAGATCTGAAAAAGCTGAATCAGACAGAATAGCCCAATAATCTGAGAACATTTTAAAGTTTGAATGGAGTTTCTAGGTGAAAGTATGACAAAGTAGTTAAGTTTCAAAGACAAGCAAGTTTTAGCAGAATTGTGGAAGTTTCCCATTCATTTCAATGGGACAAATTAAAGGAAAAAGTGTAATATTTTAAAAGTATAACAGTAATAAACACCAAAAGTCATTGCCGGAAGAGCAGAAAGAGCAGAACAGTATAGAGTTTGAACTGAGAAAATCGGCAGAAAACTGTGGAAGTAGTTAAGTGCCAAAAAGTGTACGGAAGCAACTAGAAGAATAATAAAGAACTAGAAAAATTTGCATTTCCTGCGAAAATGCTGTGTGGATGCCTTGACGCTGAAGCTGTCTGCTGAAAAGATGAAAAGTTGCAAAAAGTTGTTGTGGAGAGACGGACAATTCTGCTGAAATGAGCAGAAGCTGCTGAGAATTGTGCTGATAAGAGGTGAAAAGGCTGAAAGTTTTGCAGAAAAGAGGTGGATCAGCAGAATTTCTGCAGAAAAGAGGCAAAGAAGCAGAAACTTGCGCTGAAAAGAGATGAATCAGCAGAGTTTCTGCTGAAAAGAGTTTTTTTTCTGAAACAGCCAAAAAAGCTGGAATTTGTGCTGAAAAGGGGTGAAAAAATGAAAATTTTGCTGAAAAGGGGTGAAGAAGCTAAAGTATACCAATCAAAGTATTTGTGCCAAAACATAGTGTTTCTGCCATATTGTGGTACTACTACATTACAACATGAATACGGATTAAAGACGAAAGAAACTGGCAACAAATTCCTCCACTACAAACCAGTCTGATACCACTTCTTTGCAGTGTTCACGTTTACTAAGGCACTACCCAAAGGCGCCACAAGAGGGCACTCCAACACAAGAGATGACCTATGTACACTGATGCACTTAGTAACAGTCAGCCTCCTTGAATTGGCAGAAATACTGTGATTTAGTAGTAATACTATAACATAACAGATATACTGTGATGTTGCAGAAACAGTATGTTTTTGCACTACTCATTTGTAGTGAAAAACAAAGAGATCAGCAATCAGAAATAGATCGCGGTGAGAGGCGAAAAGCGCCGTTTTTTGGAGTTACAAAACGTCGTGTAACTCAAAAACTAGGAGGGCTATCAGCATCAGCAGTTGCTGAAAACAAGCGAAAAAGCAGAATTATCTGCTAAAAAAGAGGTCTAGACGCGTTTGATGGAGATGGTTTTATGTGTAAGGGTACACTGAAGAGTGTCAAGAAAGCAGAGTGCATGCAAGTGGGGATGATGTGTAGCAACTGTCACAGGTAGGACTCGACCCTCTGCCACCGGGTCTCACAGTAGCTTCTCAACCCTCTGAGCCAAATGAGGTCTGGTCACAAAGGGGGCGGGTGCCTAAAACACAGAGACTTGAGCAGTCAGAATTAGATCGCGGTGAGAGGCGTAAAACGCAGATTTTTCGGAGTTACAAAACGTCGTGTAACTCAAAAACTAGGTGGGATAGAAGCACAATTCTTGTACTGGGTAAATCAGCAGACTTTGCTGAACTTTGACTGCGATTTTCATAGCTCTTTGTACCTCCGTCGCGGAGATATGACGAGAGAAGAAACGGCTTCATTTTAAGAGTTGGAAAACAAACGTAATTTATGGCTCAACAGTAAGATGACAGTAAAAACTGCTCCAACCGTGACTGGCAGCACTGTCTGAAGATGAATTGGAACAAGCTTCTCATCTTAACTTTGCTTTATTAAAATTTTATGGCACATACAAGTCTTGCAAATAAGCACACAGGGAAAGCTTGAGCTTGTAATTCCACCCCAAGCTGGTAGGAGAAGCTTTTTATTAAACACTTGCTTGTTCTACAATGTGCTTCAAGGGTCAATAACAGCATAACAGAACTCACTTATGGTACTGCATTCTTCCTTCCTATAAACAATAACTGTCAGTGACTTTGTACCATAGTATAAACACAACATTCAAGACAACAGTTAAAAGTAACGTAACCATTCACAATAACATCTAAACAGCAGCACATGTCCTAAGGCATGATGGGAGAGGACTAGCTGTTCCCCCAACACGCCACATTATTTATGATTTGGCAGAAACACTGGGACTTGGTATGATTTACATGAAATACTTTGATTTAGCAGAAAAACTATAATCTAGCAGAAAGCACCTCAGCATAGCAGAAATTCTATGAGCAGAATTACTAGGATTTAGCACAAACGCTATGATTTGTCTCAAAAACCTTTATTTTGCAGTTATATTGTGATTTGGCAGAAATACTGTGCTTTGGAGCAAATACCAAAATTTGGCAGAAATACTATGAGCAGTAATAATATAACGTAGCAGAAATACAAATATTTTGTGGAAATACTATGATACTATGAAAAGCTAAAAACGATGAAAAGTTGCATGGTGGTGAAAAAAAAATGCCCCACTGAGCAGGATTCAAACCTGGCCCTCCTGGTCTCAAGGTGGCTATTCATTTCCCTGAGCCAAAGTCATTCTTACAAAGAAGAGGTGGAGAGACGGACAATTCTGCTGAAATGAGCAGAAGCTGCTGAGAATTGTGCTGATAAGAGGTCAAAAGGCTGAAAGTTTTGGAGAAAAGAGGTGAATCAGCAGAATTTTTGCAGAAAAGAGGCAAAGAAGCAGAAACTTGCGCTGAAAAGAGATGAATCAGCAGAGTTTCTGCTGAAAGAGTTTTTTTTTCTGAAAACAGCCAAAAAAGCTGGAATTTGTGCTGAAAAGGGGTGAAAAAAATGAAAATTTTGCGGAAAAGGGGTGAAGAAGCTAAAGTATACCAAATCAAAGTATTTGTGCCAAAACATAGTGTTTCTGCCATATTGTGGTACTACTACATTACAACATGAATACGGATTAAAGATGAAAGAAACTGGCAACAAATTCCTCCACTACAAACCAGTCTGATACCACTTCTTTGCAGTGTTCACGTTTACTAAGGCACTACCCAAAAGGCGCCACAAGAGGGCACTCCAACACAAGAGATGACCTATGTACACTGATGCACTTAGTAACAGTCAGCCTCCTTGAATTGGCAGAAATAATGTGATTTAGTAGTAATACTATAACATAACAGATATACTGTGATGTTGCAGACATAATATGTTTTTGCACTACTCATTTGTAGTGAAAAAAATTAGCAATATAAATTACAGGTCTGTGAAAGTGTATAAATTTGTAGTGAAAAAAAAATGTTGACAAGGTGGGATTGAACCCACGACCATTGAGCTGCAGAGCCGTGTCATTACTGATTGCGCCACCTGGAAAGGGGTGGGCGGCTGAAAAACAAAGACATCAGCAATCAGAAATAAAAGAGATTTCTTTTGAAAACACCTGAAAAAGCTTGAATTTGTGATGAAAAGGGGTGAAAAAAATGAAAATTTTGCTGAAAAGGGGTGAAGAAGCTAAAGTATACCAAATCAAAGTATTTGTGCCAAAACATGGTATTTCTGCCATATTGTGGTATTTGCGCCACAAAAGTTACTACATTACAACATGAATACGGATTAAAGATGAAAGAAACTGGCAACAAATTCCTCCACTACAAACCAGTCTGATACCACTTCTTTGCAGTGTTCACGTTTACTAAGGCACTACCCAAAAGGTGCCACAAGAGGGCACTCCAACACAAGAGATGACCTATGTACACTGATGCACTTAGTAACAGTCAGCCTCCTACTTAGCCACTACGTAATACAGCGATATTACAGTGTACAAATTCACATAAATTTGCAGGGGAACAAACAAAGCAGGAACAAGCCCAAAACAATCAAATAACTGTGCTGCCATAGCTATCGCTAACTAGCACATACGCTAAAGGTAACTAAAACCAATACACACAAGTAGCAGGGTAAACATCTTAAGCATGGAACATTAACTCACGTTTATGTGACACACACCATCCCCAACAAATACAGTATGGGCTATTTGCTCCCCTTCCCAGCAGCTCTCTCCTCAATCGTTAGCCCAGGAACGAAGGAAGACCATCTAGCTCAGAAGTCCCATGAATTCCCTCACTGCTCAGAGGCTGCTGGGTAATGTAGCTCACAATAACACAGGTTTTTCTACAAGCACAAATACTATAACATAGCAGAAATACTGTGATTTTGTTGAAATACTATGCTTTAGGACAAATAGTATGATTTGGCAGAAATACTATGTTTTAGGACATATACTATGATTTGGATCAAATACTATGATATAGCAGCAATACTATGTTTTGGTACAAATGCTGCGTTTAGGCACAAATATTATGATTTGGCAGACACTATGATTTAGCAGAGATAATATGATTTGGCAGAAATACTACACTTTGGCACAAATACTATAATTGAGTGCAAGTACTTTAAGATAACAGAAATACTATGATTTGGCAGAAATACAATGTTTTTGCAGAAACACTGTAATTTCACTCAAACACTATGAAATAGCAGTAAAACTATGATTTGGCAGAAATACTATGTTTCAGTACAAATACTATGACAAAGCAGAAATACTACGACTTAGAAGTAATACTATAACAAAAGGGATTCCTCAAAATACTATGAAATTGCAGTAATTCTATGATTTGGCAGAAATACTGTACTTCGTACAAATACAATGCTTTGGTACAAATACTATATTTTGATTTCAATACTATGATTTGGCACAAGTAGTATGATTTAGTACGAATACTACGAATTGGCAGAAATACTGTGACTTAGTAGTAATAGTATAACATAGCAGATATAATGTGATTTTGCAGACATAGTATGTTTTTTCACAAATAGTACGATTTCGCTCAAATACTATGGAATTGCAGTAATACTATGATTTGGAATACTATGATTTGGTAGTAATACTATAACATAACAGATATACTATGATTTTGCAGAAATTCTATGTTTTTGCACAAATACTACAACAACTACTACTACAAATACTACAAGAAATACTATGTTTGGGCAGTAATACTATTATTTGCTATAAATACTATTATTTGGCACATATACCATAATCAGCAGATATACTATAACATAACAGAAATTCTATGACTTAGTAGTAACACTAATATAACAGAAATTTTAACTGGCCACAAATAACATGATTTGGCACAAATACCATGATTTGGCAAAAAGATACCATGATTTGGCACAAATACGATCATATTGCAGAAATACTATGATTGGGTACAAATACTATGATTTGGCACAAGTACTATGAATAAGTACAAATACTATGATTTGGCAGAAATACTATGATTTAGCAGAAATACTATGTTTTAACATAAATAATATCTTTTCACAGAAATTTCTGCTAAAAGGTACTATTTCTGCTTTTTGGCAGAAATACTGTAATTTTGCATAAATACTATGATTTGGGATAAATACTATGATTTGGCAGATATACTATATTCAGCACATAAACTATAACATAACAGACATTCCTGCACTTAGTAGTAATCTCATAACATAAAATAAATATTATGGTTCTGCCCCCAAACCATGATTTGGCACAAATACCATGATTTTTCAAAAATACTATGATTTAGCAGAAATACTATGATTGAGCAGAAGTACTAAGATGTAGTAGAAGTACTTTGATTTAGCACAAATACTATTATGGAGGAGTAATACTTTAACATGGGAGAAATATTGATATACACACACACATACACAGAGAGCAAAGTGTGCAGAGGCTGTTGAGAGTCTGGGTTTGGTATATCTAGGTCAGCTAAATTGGCTGCACCTGCTGTAATCAGCACTTACACAGACAGTCACAGAGAGAGGTGTGAGTTTTCTGCAGTGTATTTCTCACATTCAGGATTCCCCTCGAACAAATGGCCATAATTTCCTAACCGTAGGGGCTAGAATGCTCATTCTGACACCGATTTGTTCAGAAGAGATGGGGGAATCTGCAGGTCTTCATAAATCAGAGATAAAATATAAATTATTAAAGATATATGACTTGTAATACACTGTAACTGAGTAGAGGCGAACCAAAACTGCCTTGACTTGCCCTCAAACAACGTTTTGTAACTCTAAATCTATATGGAGCATCAAAATCATTCTTTCACCGTAAGAAACAGCAGGCTTTGGTGAACAGTCATGGAAATTTTCAGGTCTCTGTGGAAATCCATCAAAAAGATATGACGAGAGAAAAAAGTGCCTCATTTCCAGAGTTTGAAATCTGAAGAAATCTGAGCGAGGGACAAATTTCCTACCTCAAACAAGTGTAATTCATGGCCAAACGGTAATAGGTAGGAAAAATTCTTGAATTGTGAGCATCAGGATGTCTGAAGATATATTGGCACAAGCGTCATGTCTCAACTTTGTTTCGTTAAGGAGATATGATGATTTGAAAATGCCTCTCATTAGAGAATTCCAGCGCTGATTTTGAAGAAACTCTCCATTGAGTTTCTATGGAGAGTTTTGAGACTTTATGTTACTCTGAGGAGATTTGCAAAAATCTATAAGTCCACAACAATGATAGTGACATTTTCTGAAAGCCAGCAAAATACCTACTTTTGATGTATAATTTGTGGGGTTGAGTGGAAATGAGCGAGTAGCAAGAAGTTGTTCAGACATGAAGAGAAAATTCAGAAAGGACGAGTGCACACTCTGAGTTAATTGCATAGCAACCATAACAACGCATGTATTTTCTGAAAAATCACAATTTTGCAACTGAAAACTTAAAGAGGTATAAAATTAAAACGGTAGAAGATCTGAAAAAGCTGAATCATCAGGATAGCCCAATATCTGAGAACATTTTAAAGTTTGAATGGAGTTTCTAGGTGAAAGTATGACAAAGTAGTTAAGTTTCAAAAACAAGCAAGTTTTAGCAGAATTGTGGAAGTTTTCCATTCATTTCAATGGGACAAATTAAAGGAAAAAGTGTAATATTTTAAAAGTATAACAGTAATAAACACCAAAAGTCATTGCCGGAAAGAGCAGAAAGAGCAGAACAGTATAGAGTTTGAACTGAGAAAATCGGCAGAAAACTGTGGAAGTAGTTAAGTGCCAAAAAGTGTACGGAAGCAACTAGAAGAATAATAATAAAGAATAAAGAGAAACAGGAAAACAATGGTGTGGAAGCCCTTTAGGGCATCCACACAATAAAGAAAAAAAACATAGTGGAAGCCTTTAGGCATCCACACAATAAAGAATAAAGAGAAACAGGAAAACAATAGTGTGGAAGCCCTTTAGGGCATCCACACAATAAAGAATAAAGAGAAACAGGAAAACAATAGTGGAAGCCTTTAGGCATCACACAACTAGAAAAATTTGCATTTCCTGCGAAAATGCTGTGTGGATGCCTTAACGCTGAAGCTGTCTGCTGAAAAGCTGAAAAAGATGAAAAGTTGCAAAAAGTTGTATGGTGGTGAAAAAAAACATGTTGTCCTGAGCAGGATTGAACCTGGCCCTCCTGGTCTCAAGGCAGCTACTCATCTCACTGAGCTAAACTCATTCTCTCAAAAAAGAGGAGGAGAGACCGACAATTCTGCTAAAATGAGCAGAAGCTGCTGAGAATTGTGCTGATAAGGGGTGAAAAGGCTGAAAATTTTGCAGAAAAGAGGTAAATCAGCAGAATTTCTGCAGAAAAGAGGCAGAACAAAAGAACAAAAGAGAAAATGAAAACAGGTTTTGCCATGACCGGGATTTGAACCTGGCCCTTCTCGTCTCAAGGCAGCTGCTCATCTCACTGAACCAAACTCTTTCTCTCAAAAACAAGAGATGGAGAAACTGACAATTTTGCTAAATGAGCAGAAGCTGCTGAGAATTGTGCTGAGAAGAAGTGAAAAGGCTGAAAATTTTGCAGAAAAGAGGTGAATCAGCAGAATTTCTGCAGAAAAGAGGTAAAGAAGCAATAAGTTGCGCTGAAAAGAGATGAATCAGCAGAATTTCTGCTCAAAGGCAGCTATTCATTTCCCTGAGCCAAAGTCATTCTTACAAAGAAGAGGTGGAGAGACGGACAATTCTGCTGAAATGAGCAGAAGCTGCTGACAATTGTGCTGATAAGTGGTGAAAAGGCTGAAAATTTTGCAGAAAAGAGGTGAATCAGCAGAATTTCTGCATAAAAGAGGCAAAGAAGCAGAAACTTGCGCTGAAAAGAGATGAATCAGCAGAGTTTCTGCTCAAAAGAGTTGTCTTTTTTCTGAATACAGCCAAAAAGCTGGAATTTGTGCTGAAAAGGGGTGAAAAAAATGAAAATTTTGCTGAAAAGGGGTGAAGAAGCTGAAGAAGCTAAAGTATACTAAATCAAAGTATTTGTGCTAAAACATAGTGTTTCTGCCATATTGTGGTACTACTACATTACAACATGAATACGGATTAAAGATGAAAGAAACTGGCAACAATTCCTCCACTACAAACCAGTCTGATACCACTTCTTTGCAGTGTTCAGTTTACTAAGGCACTACCCAAAAGGCGCCACAAGAGGGCACTCCAACACAAGAGATGAGGTGAATGAGCAGAATTTCTGCTGAAAAGAGGCAGAAGTTCTGTATGTAGAAAAGAAACACTGTTGAACCATGTGTGAAATAATAAGAAATGAATGAAGAACACCTGGTTCTGCTCATTTTCACCAATCAGAGTACTGCAAAAAGTTGTATGTGGTGAAACAAATGTTGCCTGAGCAGGATTCGAACTGGCCTACAGGCTCAAAGCAGCTACTCATCTCACTGACCCAAACACATTCTCACAGAGAAGAGGTGGACAGACTGACAATTCTGCTGAAATGAGCAGAAGCTGCTGAGAATTGTGCTGATAAGAGGTGAAAAGGCTGAAAATTTTGCAGAAAAGAGGTGAATCAGAAGAATTTCTGCAGAAAAAAGGCAAAGGAGCAGAAACGTGCGCTGAAAAGAGATGAATCAGCAGAGTTTCTGCTGAAAAGAGTTTTTTTTTTTGAAAACAGCTCAAAAAAATGGAATTTGTGCTGAAAAGGGGTGAAAAAAATGAAAATTTTGCTGAAAAGGGGTGAAGAAGCTAAAGTATACTAAATCAAAGTATTTGTGCCAAAACATAGTGTTTCTGCCATATTGTGGTATTTGTGCCACAAAAGTTACTACATTACAACATGAATACGGATTAAAGATGAAAGAAACTGGCAACAAATTCCTCCACTACAAACCAGTCTGATACCACTTCTTTGCAGTGTTCACGTTTACTAAGGCACTACCCAAAAGGCGCCACAAGAGGGCACTCCAACACAAGAGATGAGGTGAATGAGCAGAATTTCTGCTGAAAAGAGGCAGAAGGTTCTGTATGTAGAAAAAGAAACACTGTTGAACCATGTGTGAAATAAATAAAGAAATGAAATGAAAGAACAACCTGGTTCTGCTCAAATTCACCAATCAGAGGTACTGCCTCAGTCTGCTTCATCAGGCTGTGTACTTGTTTCTGCCATGGAGCGTTAACAAGAATCTGAGGTCCATATTAGAAAAGCTGCTAAAATCATCAAACTTTGCAGAATTGTAATAAAATAGCAATATAAATTACAAGTCTGTGATAGTGTATAAATTTGTAGTGAAAAAAAAAAACGTGGACCAAGGTGGGATTGAACCCACGACCTTTGAGCTGCAGAGCCGTGTCATTACTGATTGCGCCACCTGGAAAGGGGGCGGCGGTCTGAAAGACAGATACTTGGGCAGTCAGAAAATAGATCGCGGTGAGAGGCGAAAAACGCCGTTTTTTGGAGTTACAAAACGTCGTGTAACTCAAAAACTAGGAGGGCTAGCAGCATAATTCTTGTACTGGGTGAATCAGCGGACTTTGGTGTACTTTCACTGCGATTTTGATAGCTCTTTGTGCCTCCATCGCGGAGATTTGACGAGAGAAGAAACGGCTTCATTTCCAGAGTTTGAAGACTGAGAGAAGGACAGATTTCCACCCCTCAAACAAACGTAATTCATTGCTCAACGGTAAGATAATTGTAAAAACTGCTTCCACTGTGAGTGTCAGCAGTGTCTGAAGATATATTGGCACAAGCCTCATGTCCTAACTTTGCTTTATTAAAGAGATATGGCGATTTGAAAATGCCTCCCGTTTCAGAATTTCAGCTCTGAATTTCAAAACCTCCCCATAGACTTTGAATGGGGAGTATTGAGACCTTGTGTCACTCCGAGGCAAATTGCGAAAAAACGGTAAATCTCACAATAAAGATAGTGACATTGTCTGAAAGCCAGCAAAAATACCTACGTTTTGATGTATAATTTGTGGGGTTGAGTGGAAATTGAGTGAGTAGCAAGAAGTTGTTTAGACATGAAGAGAAAATTCAGAACGGACCAGCACTCACTCTGACTTAATTGCATAGCAACCATAGCAACGCATGTATTTTCTGAAAAATCACAATTTTGCAACTGAAAACTTAAAGAGAGATAAGATTAAAACGGTAGAAGATCTGAAAAAGCTGAATCAGACAGGAATAGCCCAATAATCTGAGAACATTTTAAAGTTTGAATGGAGTTTCTAGGTGAAAGTATGACAAAGTAGTTAAGTTTCAAAGACAAGCAAGTTTTAGCAGAATTGTGGAAGTTTCCCATTCATTTCAATGGGACAAATTAAAGGAAAAAAGTGTAATATTTTAAAAAGTATAACAGTAATAAACACCAAAAGTCATAGCCATCATTAGCAGAAAGAGCAGAACAGTATAGAGTTTGAACTGAGAAAATCGGCTGAAAACTGAGAAAGTAGTTAAGTGCCAAAAAGTGTACGGAAGCAACTAGAAGAACTAGAAAAATTTGCATTTCCTGCGAAAATGCAGTGTGGATGCTGTAAAGCTGAAGCTGTCAGCTGAAACTAGCTGAAAAAGCTGAAAAGTTGCAGAAGTTGTAAAACCTTTGCAAAAAATTGTAATAACTTTGCAGAAGCATAAGAACTTAGCAAAAATGTAATTACTTAGCAGAACTGCAATAACGTAAAGAAAACATAATACTTGGCAGAAATACAATAACATAGCAGAACTTAGCAGCAGAAATTAGAATAAATATTGTAACTTAGCAGAAACAGATAACTTTTCAGAAATACAGGATTTTAGCAAACATGGTACAAGATTACATAGATACTTTATTTAAACAAAAATACCTAAACATTGCACAAATACTGTGATTTAGGACAAATACTACAACATAGCAGAAATGCTGTAATTCAGCAATATATTATGCTATGGCACAAATAGAAAGAATATGCTCAAATACTATGATTTTGCTCAAATAATATGATTAAGCAATAATACTAAGATTTAGCAGAAATACTGTATTTAGCACAAACACCGAAAAGTAGCAGAAATACTGTAATTTAGCATAATAGTAATATCTTGCACAATTACAAATATGGACATGGTAAATGGCCTGTATTTATATAGCGCTTTTATGGTCCCTAAGGACCCCAAAGCTCTTTACATATCCAGTCATTCACCCATTCACACACTGGTGATGGCAAGCTACGTTGTAGCCACAGCCACCCTGGGGCGCACTGACAGAGGCGAGGCTGCTGGACACTGGCGCCACCGGGCCCTCTGACCACCACCAGTAGACAACGAGTGAAGTGTCTTGCCCAAAGACACAACGACGAGAATGTCCGAGCCGGGCCTCGAACCGGTAACCTTCCGATTACAAGGCGAACTCCCAACTTTTGAGCCACGATCGCCCCCATATATGGAAACACACATGCACAGAGACACACACAGGATCCAATTCAATCAACCAGTGTAAATATATTGATTTTAAATCACACAATAAGATACACCCATAAAAAGGCTCTCTCTCTCTCTCTCTCTGTCATACAGACACACACACACACACACACACACACACACACACACGCAGGAGCAGCAGAAGCAGTGAACAAACAGGGGCTGTACATACAGTGTTTCCTGTATGTTTCTAGGTGGGTCAAAAAGCCTGGAGCTGCTTAATTTGAATCCACCAATCAGAAAGGCTATGTACTTTTTCCCGCCAAAACAGGTGCACCTGTTTTTACACACGCAGCACAGAGACAGGATTTGTGCAGTCTATTTTTCATAGTGAGGACTCCTCTCAAACAAATGGCTATAATTTCCTTACCAGCTGCGCCACTGGGAAAGACAGTGAGCTCTTGGGAAACGGGGTGATGAGCAGTCAGAATTAGATCGCGGTGAGAGGCAAAGAGCGCCGTTTTTGGAGTTACAAAACGTCGTGCAACTCCAAACTAGGTGGACTAGAAGCATAATTCTTGTACTGGGTGAATCAGCGGACTTTGGTGTACTTTGTCTGCGATTTTCATTACTCTTTGTACATCCGTCGCTGAGATATGACGAGAGAAGAAACGGCAGACCTCAGATATGATTGGCTGGCTGGGAAGCTGGCAGAAATATATAGTAATAGGTGATTAAGCATAAATACTACATTTAGCAGAAATACTGTATTAAGCACAAATCCTATAATAAGCAGAAATACTATATTAAGCACAAATCCTATAAAAGCAGAAATACTATTAAGCAATATAAAATCCTATAAAAATGGTATAAAAAGCAAAAATACTGTAATATGATTTGGTAGAAAAACTATAATTAATCAGAAATACTATATTTGGCAGAAATACTGTAATCAGCACATATACTGTAACATGACAGAAATTCCTCCACTTAGTAGTAATACTATAACATAACACAAATGTTATGATGAGTTGAGCGGCTGGTACTCTGGTGCAGTCAGCACAATCTGGAGCTGAACACTCTTAAAACTGTAGAGATGACAGTGGACTTCAGGAGACATCCCTCAACTCTGCCCCCCTCATCATATCAGACAGCCCTGTGTCGACTGTGGAGATCTTCAAGTTGCTGGGTACCACCATCTCCCAGGACCTGAAGTGGGAGACCAACATCAACTCCATCCTCAAAAAGACCCAGCAGAGGATGTACTTCCTGAGACAACTGGGGAAGTACAGTCTTCCACAGGAGCTGCTGATCCAGTTCTACACTGCAGTCATTGAGTCTGTCCTGTGCTCCTCCATCACAGTCTGGTATGGTGCAGCCACTAAACAGGACAGGTGCAGACTGCAGCGGACTGTACGGGCAGCAGAAAGGATCATCGGCGCCCCCCTGCCCTCCATCCAGGATCTGTACCTCTCAAGAACCAGGAAACGGGCAGGGAAAATCATCACAGACCCCTCACACCCTGGACACAGACTTTTTGATCTGCTGCCCTCTGGCAGACGGTACAGAAGCCTGCAGACCAGGACCACCCGACACAGGAACAGTTTCTTTCCCCTCACCATCTCCCTTCTAAACAGTTGAACTGTCACACTGCTCCCACTGCCAGACTGCAACTGCACCTTATGTACATTCTGTAGTATTCATTCCACCTCATTTCATTTCTGTATTTTATGTATATACGTTTAGATTAGTTATTTATAGTTGGTTTACACAGCTTTGTGTATGTATGTGTATGCATGTGTAATGTATATATAGATACGTGTGTGTGTGTGGGTGCGTGTGTGTGGTGTGTGTGTGTGTGTGTGTGTGTGTGATTTACATTGCTGTGCTCGAGAGCCACCATCTACCGGAACCAAATTCCTTGTATTTGTATGCACATATACTTGGCCAATAAACATGATTCTGATGACTTGGCACAAAAACCATGATTTAGCAGAAATACTATGATTGAGCAGAAGTACTAAGATGTAGTAAAAGTACTTTGATTTAAGAGAAATCCAATTATGGAGGAGTAATACTTTAAAATGGGAGAAATATTGATACACACACACATACACAGAGCCTAAAGGGAAGAGTATTTGTGCCATGGAGTGTTAAGAAGAATCTGAGGTCCATATTAGAAAAGCTGGTAAAAAGTTTTCAGAATTGTAATAAATGATGAATATGAATTAGTGGTCTGTGATAGTGTATTAATTTGTAGGGCAAAAAACATGTTGTCCAAGGTGGAGTTGAACCCACGACTTTTGGGTTACAGACCTGTGTCATTACCAGCTGCGCCACTGGGAAGACAGTGAGCACTTGGGAAACAGGGTGATGAGCAGTCAGAATTAGATCGCGGTGTGAGGCAAAGAGCGCCGTTTTTTGGAGTTACAAAACGTGGTGTAACTCCAAAACTAGGTGGACTAGGAGCATAATTCTTGTACTGGGTGAATCAGCGGACTTTGGTGTACTTTGACTGCGATGTTCATTACTCTTTGTACATCCGTCGCTGAGATATGACGAGAGAAGAAACTGCAGACCTCAGATATGATTGGCTGGCTGGGAAGCTGGCAGAAATATATAGTAATAGTGTGATTAAGCATAAATACTACATTTAGCAGAAATACTGTATTAAGCACAAATCCTATAAAAAGCAGAAATACTATATTAAGCAATATAAAATCCTATAAAATGGTATAAAAAGCAAAAATACTGTAATATGATTTGGTAGAAAAACTATAATTAATCAGAAATACTATACTGGGTAGAAATACTATATTGAGCACAAATCTTATAAAATAGCAGAAATAGTATGATTCAGCACAATAGTAATAACTTAAACAGAAAAACTGGAAAAGCAAAATGGACAGCTGAAAAAATGCTGAACATGCTAAGGGTCCTTCAAATGTACTTGTTAAATGAAAAAAAAACTGAGCAAAAAAGTGTAACAGTCACACAATCAGAAATATGGAAACATATGGAAACACACATGCACAGAGAGACACACACAGGATCAAATTCAGTCAACCAGTCTAAATATATTGAATTTAAATCATACAATAAGATGCTCCCATAAAAATTCTGTCTCGCCCTCTCTCTCTCTCTCTCTCTCTCTCTGTCTCACACACACACACACACACACACACACACACAGGGAGAGAGAAGTAAGTTTCTAGCTCAGTCAAGCAGCCTGGGAGCTGCTGAATTTGAATCCACCAATCAGAGAGCCTGTGCACTTTTTCCCGCCAAACAGGTGCATGCAGCACAGAGAGACACAGGATTTTTGCAGTCTATTTCTCATAATGACGACTCCCCTCAAACAAATGACCATAATTTCCTAACTATAGGGGCTAGAACGGTCATTCTTACACCGTTTTGTTCAGAAGAGATGGGGGAATCTTAAAGTGTTGACAATGTATCATTAAAATATGAATTATTAAAGATATTTGACTTCTAATGCACCATAACTGAGTAGAGCAAAGCAAAAACTGCCTTGACTTGCCCTCAAACAACGCTTTCTAACTCTAAATCTATTTGGAGTATCAATATCATTTTTCACCGTAAGAGACAGCAGGCTTTGGTGAACAATCATGGAAATTTTCAGGTCTTTGTGGAAATCCAACAAAAAGTTATGACGAGAGAAAAAAGTGGTTCATTTCCAGAGTTTGAAATCTGAAGAAATCTGAGCGAAGGACGAATTTCCTACGCTCAAACAAGTGTAACTCATCTCAGAACGGTAATAGGTGAGAAAAAAATTCTTGAATTGTGAGCGTCAGGAGTGTCTGAAGATATACTGGGACAAGCCTCATGTTTTAACTTCGCTTCGTTAAGGAGATATGACGATTCGAATATGCCTCTCATTACAGAAATCAAGCGGTGATTTTGAACAAACTCTCCATTGACTTTCTATGGAGAGTTTTCAGACTTTGTGTTGCTCTGAGGAGATTTGCAAAATTCTATAAGTCTCACAACAATGATGGTGACATTTTCGGAAAGCCAGCAAAAATACCTACGTTTTGATGTATAATTTGTGGAAGTTGAGTGAAAATTGAGCAAGTAGCAAGAAGTTGTTCGGACATGAAGAGAAGACTGCGAAACCTACAGTGGCACACTGGAAGCCAAGTGCATAGCAACCATAACAACGCATGTATTTTCTGAAAAATCACAATTTTGCAACTCAAAACTTTAAGAGGCATAAAATAAAACGGTAAAGATTTGAAAAATCTGATTTATTCCTGAATAGCCCAATAATTTGAGAACATTTTAAAGTTTGAATGGTTGTTCTACGTGAAAGTAGGAAAAAGTAGTTAAGTTTCAAAAACAAGCAAATTTAGCAGAATTGCAGAAGTTTCCCATTCATTTCAATGGGACAAATTAAAGGAAAAAAGTGGAATATTTTAAAAAGTATAACAGTAATAAACACCAAAAGATATAGCGATCATTAGCAGAAATAGCAGAATAGTTTAAAATTTGAACGGTGAAAATCGGCTGAAAATTGTGGAAGTAGTTAAGTGCCAAAAAAGTGAAAAAGTGGCAACTAGAATAATATAATAAAGTATAAAGAATAAAGAGAAACAGGAACTCAATAGTGTGGATGCTCAGCATCCACACATAATAAAGAACTAGAAAAATTTGCATTTCCTGCGAAAATGCTGTGTGGATGCCTTAACGCTGAAGCTGTCTGCTGAAAAGCTGAAAACGATGAAAAGTTGCAAAAAGTTGTATGGTGGTGAAAAAAAAAAAATGCCGCCCTGAGCAGGATTCGAACCTGGCCCTCCTGGTCTCAAGGCGGCTATCACTTCACTGAGCCAAAGTCATTCTGACAAATAATAGGTGGAGAGACTGACAATTTTGCTGAAATGAGCAGAAGCTGCTGAGAAGAGGTGAAAGGCTGAAAATTTTGCAGAAAAGAGGTGAATCAGCAGAATTTCTGCAGAAAAGAGGTAAAGAAGCAATAAGTTGCGCTGAAAGAGATGAATCAGCAGAATTTCTGCTCAAAGGCGGCTATTCATTTCCCTGAGCCAAAGTCATTCTTACAAAGAAGAGGTGGAGAGACGGACAATTCTGCTGAATGAGCAGAAGCTGCTGACAATTGTGCTGATAAGAGGTGAAAAGGCTGAAAATTTTGCAGAAAAGAGGTGAATCAGCAGAATTTCTGCAGAAAAAGGCAAAGAAGCAGAAACTTGCGCTGAAAAGAGATGAATCAGCAGAGTTTCTGCTCAAAAGAGTTGTCTTTTTTCTGAATACAGCCAAAAAAGCTGGAATTTGTGCTGAAAAGGGGTGAAAAAAATGAAAATTTTGCTGAAAAGGGGTGAAGAAGATGAAGAAGCTAAAGTATACTAAATCAAAGTATTTGTGCCAAAACATAGTGTTTATGCCATATTGTGGTACTACTACATTACAACATGAATACGGATTAAAGATGAAAGAAACTGGCAGCAACAAATTCCTCCACTACAAAGCAGTCTGATACCACTTCTTTGCAGTGTTCACGTTTACTATGGCACTACCCAAAAGGCGCCACAAGAGGGCACTCCAACACAAGAGATGAGGTGAATGAGCAGAATTTCTGCTGAAAAGAGGCAGAAGGTTCTGTATGTAGAAAAAGAAACACTGTTGAACCATGTGTGAAATAAATAAAGAAATGAAATGAAAGAACAACCTGGTTCTGCTCAAATTCACCAATCAGAGGTACTGCCTCAGTCTGCTTCATCAGGCTGTGTACTTGTTTCTGCCATGGAGCGTTAACAAGAATCTGAGGTCCATATTAGAAAAGCTGCTAAATCATAAACTTTGCAGAATTGTAATAAATTAGCAATATAAATTACAGGTCTGTGATAGTGTATAAATTTGTAGTGAAAAAATAAAAAACATGGACCAAGGTGGGATTGAACCCACGACCTTTGAGCTGCAGAGCCGTGTCATTACTGATTGCGCCACCTGGAAGGGGGGGGGCGGTCTGAAAGACAGATACTTGGGCAGTCAGAAAATAGATCGCGGTGAGAGGCGAAAAACGCCGTTTTTTGGAGTTATAAAACGTCGTGTAACTCAAAAACTAGGAGGGCTAGCAGCATAATTCTTGTACTGGGTGAATCAGTGGACTTTGGTGTACTTTCACTGCGATTTTCATAGCTCTTTGTGCCTCCATCACGGAGATATGACGAGAGAAGAAACGGCTTCATTTTCGGCGTTTGAAAACTGAGAGGAGGACAGATTTCCACCCCTCAAACAAACGTAATTCATTGCTCAACGGTAAGATAATTGTAAAACTGCTTCCACTGTGAGTGTCAGCAGTGTCTGAAGATATATTGGCACAAGCCTCATGTCCTAACTTTGCTTTGTTAAAGAGATATGGCAATTTGAAAATGCCTCCCGTTACAGAATTTCAGCTCTGAATTTCAAAACCTCCCCATAGACTTTGAATGGGGACTTGTCAGACCTTGTGTCACTCCAAGGCAAATTGCGAAAAACGGTAAACCTCACAATAAAGATAGTGACATTGTCTGAAAGCCAGCAAAAATACCTACGTTTTGATGTATAATTTGTGGGGGTTGAGTGGAAATTGAGTGAGTAGCAAGAAGTTGTTTAGACATGAAGAGAAAATTCAGAACGGACCAGCACTCACTCTGACTTAATTGCATAGCAACCATAGCAACGCATGTATTTTCTGAAAAATCACAATTTGCAACTGAAAACTTAAAGAGAGATAAGATTAAAACGGTAGAAGATCTGAAAAAGCTGAATCAGACAGGAATAGCCCAATAATCTGAGAACATTTTAAAGTTGAATGGAGTTTCTAGGTGAAAGCATGAGAACGTAGTTAAGTTTGAAAGACAAGCAAGTTTTAGCAGAATTGTGGAAGTTTCCCATTCATTTCAATGGGACAAATTAAAGGAAAAAAGTGTAATATTTTAAAAAGTATAAGAGTAATAAACACCAAAAGTCATAGCTGGAATTAGCAGAAAGAGCAGAACAGTTTAGAGTTTGAACTGAGAAAATCGGCTGAAAACTGGAAGAGTAGTTAAGTGCCGAAAAACGTACGGAAGCAACAGGAATAATAAAGAATAAAGAGAAACAGGAAAACAATTGTGTGGAAGCCCTTTAGGGCATCCACACAATAAAGAGAAACAGGAAAACAATAGTGTGGAAGCCCTTTAGGGCATCCACACAATAAAGAGAAACAGGAAAACAATTGTGTGGAAGCCCTTTAGGGCATCCACACAACTAGAAAAATTTGCATTTCCTGCGAAAATGCTGTGTGGATGCCTTAACGCTGAAGCTGTCTGCTGAAAAGCTGAAAAAGCTGAAAAGTTGCAAAAAGTTGTATGGTGGTGAAAAAAAACATGTCACCCTGAGCAGGATTGGAACCTGGCCCTCCTGGTCTCAAGGCAGCTACTCATCTCACTGAGCTAAACTCAGTCTCTCAAAAAAGTGGAGGAGAGACCGACAATTCAGCTAAAATGAGCGGAAGCTGCTGAGAATTGTGCTGAGAAGAGGTGAAAAGGCTGAAAATTTTGCAGAAAAGAGGTAAATCAGCAGAATTTCTGCAGAAAAGAGGCAGAACAAAGAGAAAACTGAAAACAGGTTTTGCCCTGAGCAGGATTCGAATCTGGCCTCCTGGGCTCAAGGCGGATATTCATCTCACTGACCCAAACTCACTCTCACAAGGAAAGAGATGGAGAGACTGACAATTATGGTGTAATGAGCAGAAACTGCTGAGAAGAGGTGAAAAGGCTGAAAATTTTGCAGAAAAGAGGTAAATCAGCAGAATTTCTGCAGAAAAGAGGCAGAACAAAAGAACAAAAGAGAAAACTGAAAACAGGTTTTGCCATGACCGGGATTTGAACCTGGCCGTTCTCGTCTCAAGGCAGCTGCTCATCTCACTGAACCAAACTCTTTCTCTCAAAAACAAGAGATGGAGAATCTGACAATTTTGCTGAATGAGCAGAAGCTGCTGAGAATTGTGCTGAGAAGAGGTGAAAAGGCTGAAAATTTTGCAGAAAGAGGTAAATCAGCAGAATTTCTGCAGAAAAGAGGCAGAACAAAAGAGAAAACTGAAAACAGGTTTTGCCCTGAGCAGGATTCGAATCTGGCCCTCCTGGGCTCAAGGCGGATATTCATCTCACTGACCCAAACTCACTCTCACAAGGAAAGAGATGGAGAGACTGACAATTATGGTGTAATGAGCAGAAACTGCTGAGAAGAGGTGAAAAGGCTGAAAATTTTGCAGAAAAGAGGTAAATCAGCAGAATTTCTGCAGAAAAGAGGCAGAACAAAAGAACAAAAGAGAAAACTGAAAACAGGTTTTGCCATGACCGGGATTTGAACCTGGTCGTTCTCGTCTCAAGGCAGCTGCTCATCTCACTGAACCAAACTCTTTCTCTCAAAAACAAGAGATGGAGAATCTGACAATTTTGCTAAATGAGCAGAAGCTGCTGAGAATTGTGCTGAGAAGAAGTGAAAAGGCTGAAAATTTTGCAGAAAAGAGGTGAATCAGCAGAATTTCTGCAGAAAAGAGGTAAAGAAGCAATAAGTTGCGCTGAAAAGAGATGAATCAGCAGAATTTCTGCTCAAAGGCGGCTATTCATTTCCCTGAGCCAAAGTCATTCTTACAAAGAAGAGGTGGAGAGACGGACAATTTTGCTGAAATGAGCAGAAGCTGCTGACAATTGTGCTGATAAGAGGTGAAATGGCTGAAAATTTTGCAGAAAAGAGGTGAATCATCAGAATTTCTGCAGAAAAGAGGCAAAGAAGCAGAAACTTGCGCTGAAAAGAGATGAATCAACAGAGTTTAAGCTGAAAAGAGTTTTTTTTTTCTGAAAACAGCCAAAAAAGCTGGAATTTGTGCTGAAAAGGGGTGAAAAAATTGAAAATTTTGCTGAAAAGGGGTGAAGAAGCTAAAGTATACCAAATCAAAGTATTTGTGCCAAAACATAGTGTTTCTGCCATATTGTGGTACTACTACATTACAACATGAATACGGATTAAAGATGAAAGAAACTGGCAACAAATTCCTCCACTACAAACCAGTCTGATACCACTTCTTTGCAGTGTTCATGTTTACTAAGGCACTACCCAAAAGGCGCCACAAGAGGGCACTCCAACACAAGAGATGAGGTGAATGAGCAGAATTTCTGCTGAAAAGAGGCAGAAGGTTCTGTATGTAGAAAAAGAAACACTGTTGAACCATGTGTGAAATAAATAAAGAAATGAAATGAAAGAACAACCTGGTTCTGCTCAAATTCACCAGTCAGAGGTACTGCCTCTGTCTGCTTCATCAGGCTGTGTACTTGTTTCTGCCATGGAGCGTTAACAAGAATCTGAGGTCCATATTAGAAAAGCTACTAAATCATAAAACTTTGCAGAATTGTAATAAATTAGCAATATAAATTACAGGTCTGTGATAGTGTATAAATTTGTAGTGAAAAAAAAAAACGTGGACCAAGGTGGGATTGAACCCACGACCTTTGAGCTGCAGAGCCGTGTCATTACTGATTGCGCCACCTGGAAAGGGGCGGCGGTCTGAAAGACAGATACTTGGGCAGTCAGAAAATAGATCGCGGTGAGAGGCGAAAAACGCCGTTTTTGGAGTTACAAAACGTCGTGTAACTCAAAAACTAGGAGGCTAGCAGCATAATTCTTGTACTGGGTGAATCAGCGGACTTTGGTGTATTTTGACTGCGATTTTCGTAGCTCGTTCTACCTCCGTCGCGGAGATATGACGAGAGAAGAAACGGCTTCATTTCCAGAGTTTGAAGACTGAGAGAAGGACAGATTTCCACCCTCAAACAAACGTAATTCATTGCTCAACGGTAAGATAATTGTAAAAACTGCTTCCACTGTGAGTGTCAGCAGTGTCTGAAGATATATTGGCACAAGCCTCATGTCCTAACTTTGCTTTGTTAAAGAGATGTGGCGATTTGAAAATGCCTCCCGTTTCAGAATTTCAGCTCTGAATTTCAAAACCTCCCCATAGACTTTGAATGGGAGTATTGAGACCTGTGTCACTCCGAGGCAAATTGCGAAAAAACGGTAAATCTCACAATAAAGATAGTGACATTGTCTGAAAGCCAGCAAAAATACCTACGTTTTGATGTATAATTTGTGGGGTTGAGTGGAAATTGAGCGAGTAGCAAGAAGTTGTTTAGACATGAAGAGAAAATTCAGAACGGACCAGCACTCACTCTGACTTAATTGCATAGCAACCATAGCAACGCATGTATTTTCTGAAAAATCACAATTTTGCAACTGAAAACTTAAAGAGAGATAAGATTAAAACGGTAGAAGATCTGAAAAAGCTGAATCAGACAGGAATAGCCCAATAATCTGAGAACATTTTAAAGTTTGAATGGAGTTTCTAGGTGAAAGTATGACAAAGTAGTTAAGTTTCAAAGACAAGCAAGTTTTAGCAGAATTGTGGAAGTTTTCCATTCATTTCAATGGGACAAATTAAAGGAAAAAAGTGTAATATTTTAAAAAGTATAATATTTATAAACACCAAAAGTCATAGCAGGAAAGAGCAGAAAGAGCAGAACAGTATAGAGTTTGAACTGAGAAAATCGGCTGAAAACTGAAAGAGCAGTTAAGTGCCGAAAAATGGGGAGCAACCAGAATAAAGTAAAGACTAGAAAAAATTGCATTTCCTGCGAAAATGCTGTGTGGATGCCTTAACGCTGAAGCTGTCTGCTGAAAAGCTGAAAAAGCTGAAAAGTTGCAAAAAGTTGTATGGTGGTGAAAAAAAGAATGTCACCCTGAGCAGGATTCAAACCTGGACCTCCTGAGTGCAAAGCAGCTACTCATCTCACTGTGCCAAATTCACTCTCACAAGATAAGAGATGGAGAGACTGACAATTATGGTGAAATGAGCAGAAACTGCTGAGAATTGCGCTGATAAGAGGTGAAATGGTTGAAAATTTTGCAGAAAAGAGGTGAATCAGCAGAATTTCTGCAGAAAAGAGGCAAAGAAGCAGAACGTTGCGCTGAATAGAGGTGAATCAGCAGAATTTCTGCTGAAAAGATGTTTTTGCTGAAAATAGCTGAAAAAGCTGGGAAACTGAAAATTTGCTGGAAAGGGGTGAAAAAGCTGAAATTGAGTTAAAAAGGTTTCTCTGCGTAAAACAGGTTTCTGCTTAAAACAGCTAAAAAGTTAAGATTTGTGCTGAAACAGGTGTTCAAATCCATGACCAGGATTTGAACCTGGCCCTTCTGGTCCCAAGGCAGCTGCTCATCTCACTGAACCAAACTCATTCTGACAAACACAAGAGATGGAGCAACTGACAATTTTGCTAAATGAGCAGAAGCTGCTGAGAACTGTGCTGAGAAGAAGTGAAAAGGCTGAAAATTTTGCAGAAAAGAGGTGAATCAGCAGAATTTCTGCAGAAAAGAGGTAAAGAAGCAATAAGTTGCGCTGAAAGAGATGAATCAGCAGAATTTCTGCTCAAAGAGTTTTTTTCTGAAAACAACTGAGATTTCTGCTGATAAGAGGTGAAAAGGCTGAACATTTTGCAGAAAAGAGTGAATCAGCAGAATTTCTGCAGAAAAGAGCTAAAGAAGCAATAAGTTGCGCTGAAAAGAGATGAATCAGCAGAGTTTCTGCTGAAAAGAGTTTTGTTTTTCTGAAAACAGCCAAAAAGCTGGAATTTGTGCTGAAAAGGGGTGAAAAAAATGAAAATTTTGCCTACAAGGGTGAAGAAGCTAAAGTATACCAAATCAAAGTATTTGTGCCAAAACATAGTGTTTCTGCCATATTGTGGTACTACTACATTAAACATGAATACGGATTAAAGATGAAAGAAACTGGCAACAAATTCCTCCACTACAACCAGTCTGATACCATTCTTTGCAGTGTTCACGTTACTAAGGCACTACCCAAAGGCGCACGAGAGGGCACTCCAACACAAGAGATGAGGTGAATGAGCAGAATTTCTGCTGGAAAGAGGCAGAAGTTCTGTATGTAGAAAAAGAAACACTGTTGAACCATGTGTGAAATAAATAAAGAAATGAATGAAAGAACAACCTGGTTCTGCTCAAATTCACCAATCAGAGGTACTGCCTCAGTCTGCTTCATCAGGCTGTGTACTTGTTTCTGCCATGGAGCGTTAACAAGAATCTGAGGTCCATATTAGAAAAGCTGCTAAAAATCATAAAACTTTGCAGAATTGTAATAAATTAGCAATATAAATTACAGGTCTGTGTAGTGTATAATTGTAGTGAAAAAAAAAAATGTGGACCAAGGTGGGATTGAACCCACGACCTTTGAGCTGCAGAGCCGTGTCATTACTGATGCGCACCTGGAAAGGGGCGGCGGTCTGAAAGACAGATACTGGGCAGTCAGAAAATAGATCGCGGTGAGAGGCGAAAAACGCCGTTTTTTGGAGTTACAACGTCGTGTAACTCAAAACTAGGAGGGCTAGCAGCATAATTCTTGTACTGGGTGAATCAGCGGACTTTGGTGTATTTTGACTGCGATTTCATAGCTCGTTCTACCTCTGCCGGAGATATGACGAGAGAAGAAACGGCTTCATTTCCAGAGTTTGAAGACTGAGAGAAGGACAGATTTCCACCCTCAACAAACGTAATCATTGCTCAACGGTAAGATAATTGTAAAAAACGCTTCCACTGTGAGTGTCAGCAGTGTCTGAAGAATTATATTGCACAAGCCTCATGTCCTAACTTTGCTTTGTTAAAGAGATATGACGATTTAAAATGCCTCTCATTAGAGAAATCCAGCGTGATTTGAACACACTCTCCATTGAAAGTCAATGGAGCGTTTCAGATCTTGTGTGGTCTGAGGCGATTTGATAAAAATCTGTAACTTCCACAACAGTGATAGTGACGTTCTGAAAGCCAGCAAAAATACCTACGTTTTGAGTATAATTTGTGGGGTTGGTGGAAATTGAGCGAGTAGCAAGAAGTTGTTTAGACATGAAAGAAATTCAGAAGACCAGCACTCACTCTGACTTAATTGCATAGCAACCATAGCAACGCATGTATTTTCTGAAAAATCACAATTTTGCAACTGAAAACTTAAAGAGAGATTAGATTAAAACGGTAGAAGATCTGAAAAAGCTGAATCAGACAGGAATAGCCCAATAATCTGAGAACATTTTAAAGTTTGAATGAAGTTCTAGGTGAAAGTATGACAAAGTAGTTAAGTTTCAAAAACAAGAAAGTTTTAGCAGAATTGTGAAATTCCCATTCATTCAATGGGACAAATTAAAGGAAAAAGTGTAATATTTTAAAAAGTATAACAGTAATAAACACCAAAAGTCATAGCCGCATTAGCAGAAAGAGCCAGAACAGTTAGAGTTTGAACGGAGAAATCGCTGAAAACTGAGGAGTAGATAAGTGCCAAAAAGTGTACGAAGCAACTAGAAAAATAGTGGAATAAGAATAAAGAGAAACAGGAACTCAATAGTGGAAGCCCTTTAGGGCATCCACACAATAAAGAATAAAGAGAAACAGATCTCAATAGGTGGAACCCTTAAGGCATCACACAACTAAAAGCGAAAATTTCAGAAGAAATTTATGTGTCCTATGCCGCTGCTAATCACTGAGTTTGCCATTCATACGGCTACAGAGAGCAAAACTCAGAAGAGCAGCCATTCTCCACCATGAACTATGGTAAAAACAAACACCGCTCACGCTTCACAGATGACAGCTTACAGTTTGTGTAAAGATGAAGTTACTTTGTACAGCGCCGATTGCAGACGCTGTGCACACAGGTTCATGAGCAGAAGTCCCATTGTACCACGGCAGACCCGACAATGTTGCATGAACACACTTTGAAGCATTACATTATAGACCACTTTCACACATGCATCACTTTTTGTTTTGTTATTTTACACAGTGTTCTGAATATGAACAATGGTCTACAGCCAATCCTGTGTATTATTATACAAACTTTGGTTGTGAGATTCAGATAACTATTAATAAAAGCTAAATATTTATATGAGAGTAAGAAAGAAAAGTAATCTTGTGTCCACCTTTCTCTGTTAATGCCCTAGCTCCCCCCCCCCTAAAAGCTTTGCTAGATCCGCCCCTGCACAGTTACCAGCTGTCAGCTACACAAAAAGAGCTTGGTCTTTGTCTCTCAGAAACAACTCATAACTCCCTTCAACTCATTCATGTCACCTAAAGTGTAAACCTGTTCTCCATCACCAGTCAGCTCTGATGATTCAGTAAGGACATCTCCTGATTTCATCTTCATGCTCCAGCAAACATCAGCTGATACTAGAAATTAAAATCAAAAGAATTCTAACAACAGCTGATCAAGCTTAAACGTGCTGCTGTTGTTTAGCGCGATAAATAAGAGCGAACAGCCGATCATTGATCAGTTTCATGATTGACGTTTCAACACGCGAGAGAATGACAGGGAGGCTTCTAACGACAGAATAAATCATAATGTTTCTCTGAATGTGGACGATCCGTTGTACGGCACGGCAACTCTATGAACTAACCCTAATGAATAAAATAAAGTCCAACGTCAGTAACTAGTACGCACACAGCTGTATATAAACCCCGTGGCATTACGATTGTAAAAGGTCAACGAAAATAAATTACACCTAAACTCGGTTTATATCTGACCCAAATAGAGAGCGACCGGTGCTGACACGAGTTTCACCCGCCTCAATATAAGCCAAGCCTGGGTGCTTTTTCACGAAGGGTTGCTAGCGGCGCGAGCTAACTATGCTAGCGGCGCTAGCTAGCTAGCCGGCTATCAGCAACACATAAGAGAACTGCTGCTAAATAAACTACACCTAAACTCGGTTTATATCTGACCCAAATAGAGAGCGACCGGGTGCTGACACGAGTTTCACCCGCCTCAAATAAGCCAAGCCTGGGTGCTTTTCACGAAGGGTTGCTAGCGGCGCGAGCTAACTATGCTAGCGGCGCTAGCTAGCTAGCCGGCTATCAGCAACACATAAGAGAACTGCTGCTAAATAAACTACACCTAAACTCGGTTTATATCTGACCCAAATAGAGTGCAGTTCATAACTTCTTACCTGAAATTCAGTTCACCTCACGCTCCTGCCTTCGCTTTCCCTGATCCATGGATTGACCACCGCGTTAGCAATCGCCTGCCCGCCTCAATGTCTCGTTGGCGGCATGTCCTTCTGTCACACACCGGTGGGTAGCTGCCCTCTGTGTAGCTCCACCACCAAACAACTCAGTTATTTTTCCACATCCAGCTGTAACTCCGATTCTATGCGAGCATTTGCGAGAGACCAGGAGGTGAAACGACAGAGAGAGTCCCCTCGCTATCCATTTGCAGCCAATGCGGCAGCTAGCTAGGTAGCCAGCTAGGTAGCCGGCTAGCTGTCAGGCAGGACCGACGTAGTCAGAGCACTGTCGCTAAATATGGGAGTCTTGATAAAACAAGCAGATATGAAGTTTACACACCTACATTCTCGCCTGAAAATATCTTAAAAGCTTATTTTGTGACCTAGAAACACGAATAAAAGACATATAAAACGAAGTGGTGGCCGCCATTGTTCACTCTGTAGAGGCGTGCTATGAATTGTGGATATTGAGTTTCCACCAAGCATTACCGAACTTTTGAATGATTTGCGCAACCTTAAAAATTCCAAGGGCTCCTGAAAGCAGCGACGCTGTGCGCACCGTTGAAATTGTCATCATTACGGTAATCCAAATAAGGGAACACAGGCTGTACCACTCCCGCAACCACTAGAGAGAGCCAACACACCACAAAGAAGTCTGTTTATTTGGCGCCAAAAGATGAATTGGCCTAAATTTGCACTAAAATATTAATATTTAAAAAACTATAAAAGTTATAAACACCAAAAGTCATAACAATAGTCCAGCTCCAGCCGCACAAAATGATCTAACATATGTAACCCTAATGTCAAAACGTTTGGCAGAGAGCCGGGAAAATTTCACTAAATATTAATATTAAAAAACTATAAATTCATAAACACCAAAATCATAGCACACCATTCCAGATCCGCCGCACAAAATGAGGTAACATATATGAAGCTTGTCTCAAACTGCGAGGCGAGATTCGCTGCAAAATTCAGGCGGAAACTGGAGAATAATAATAATAATAATAATAACTAGAAAGGGAAAATTCAGAGAAGAAATTTTATGTGTGCCTATGCCGCTGGTAATCAGTGTAGTTGCCATTCATACAGCTACAGAGAGCAA